>NC_141827.1:17687298-17697298 GCF_982586985.1 Callionymus lyra
CGCTTAGTGACTTTCTAACAAAGAAACAAACACAGCATCCCTGATGGTCTAGTGGTTAGGATCCGGCGCTCTCACCGCCGTGGCCCGGGTTCGATTCCCGGTCAGGGAATCTGATTTTGCCACTTTAAACTTAATACATATCTCTTAAAAATGTAAACATTCAGTTAATTGGATACACTTACTGACTTTCAAATACCTAAACACAGTCATCCCTGATGGTCTAGTGGTTAGGATACGGCGCTTTCACCGCCGTGGCCCTTGTTCGATTCCCGGTCTGGGAATCTGATTATGCTACTTGAAACTTAAGTGCAATTGGCTACACTCATTGGGATCTGGAGCTCTCACTGCCTTGGCCCAGTTCTGATTCGCGGTCTGATTCTGCCACTTAAAACTTAACTGCATATCATTTTTGAAATTTAAAAATTCAGGCAATCGGAAACGCTTAGTGACTTTCTAACAAAGAAACATACACAGCATCCCTGATGGTCTAGTGGTTAGGATCCGGCGCTCTCACCGCCGTGGCCCGGGTTCGATTCCCGGTCAGGGAATCTGATTTTGCCACTTTAAACTTAATACATATCTCTTAAAAATGTAAACATTCAGTTAATTTGGTACATTTACTGACTTTCTGATAGCTAAACACAGTCATCCCTGATGGTCTAGTGGTTAGGATCCGGCGCTCTCACCGCCGTGGCCCGGGTTCGATTCCCGGTCAGGGAATCTGATTTTGCCACTTTAAACTTAATACATATCTCTTAAAAATGTAAACATTCAGTTAATTGGATACACTTACTGACTTTCAAATACCTAAACACAGTCATCCCTGATGGTCTAGTGGTTAGGATACGGCGCTTTCACCGCCGTGGCCCTTGTTCGATTCCCGGTCTGGGAATCTGATTATGCTACTTGAAACTTAAGTGCAATTGGCTACACTCATTGGGATCTGGAGCTCTCACTGCCTTGGCCCAGTTCTGATTCGCGGTCTGATTCTGCCACTTAAAACTTAACTGCATATCATTTTTGAAATTTAAAAATTCAGGCAATCGGAAACGCTTAGTGACTTTCTAACAAAGAAACATACACAGCATCCCTGATGGTCTAGTGGTTAGGATCCGGCGCTCTCACCGCCGTGGCCCGGGTTCGATTCCAGGTCTGGGAATCTGATTATGCTACTTGAAACTTAAGTGCAATTGGCTACACTCAGTGACTTTCTAACACCCAAAACTATCAGTCAGAGCATTAATGATGTTCTAGCTGTTGGAATCTGGCACTCTCGCTGCCCTGGCCCAGTTTTGATTTGCGGTCTGATTCTGCCACTTAAAACTTAACTGCATATCATTTTGTAAATTTAAAAATTCAGGCAATCGGAAACGCTTAGTGACTTTCTAACAAAGAAACATACACAGCATCCCTGATGGTCTAGTGGTTAGGATCCGGCGCTCTCACCGCCGTGGCCCGGGTTCGATTCCCGGTCAGGGAATCTGATTTTGCCACTTTAAACTTAATACATATCTCTTAAAAATGTAAACATTCAGTTAATTGGATACACTTACTGACTTTCAAATACCTAAACACAGTCATCCCTGATGGTCTAGTGGTTAGGATCCGGCGCTTTCACCGCCGTGGCCCGGGTTCGATTCCCGGTCTGGGAATCTGATTATGCTACTTGAAACTTAAGTGCAATTGGCTACACTCATTGGGATCTGGAGCTCTCGCTGCCTTGGCCCAGTTCTGATTCGCGGTCTGATTCTGCCACTTAAAACTTAACTGCATATCATTTTTGAAATTTAAAAATTCAGGCAATCGGAAACGCTTAGTGACTTTCTAACAAAGAAACATACACAGCATCCCTGATGGTCTAGTGGTTAGGATCCGGCGCTCTCACCGCCGTGGCCCGGGTTCGATTCCCGGTCAGGGAATCTGATTTTGCCACTTTAAACTTAATACATATCTCTTAAAAATGTAAACATTCAGTTAATTGGATACACTAACTGACTTTCAAATACCTAAACACAGTCATCCCTGATGGTCTAGTGGTTAGGATACGGCGCTTTCACCGCCGTGGCCCTTGTTCGATTCCCGGTCTGGGAATCTGATTATGCTACTTGAAACTTAAGTGCAATTGGCTACACTCATTGGGATCTGGAGCTCTCACTGCCTTGGCCCAGTTCTGATTCGCGGTCTGATTCTGCCACTTAAAACTTAACTGCATATCATTTTTGAAATTTAAAAATTCAGGCAATCGGAAACGCTTAGTGACTTTCTAACAAAGAAACATACACAGCATCCCTGATGGTCTAGTGGTTAGGATCCGGCGCTCTCACCGCCGTGGCCCGGGTTCGATTCCAGGTCTGGGAATCTGATTATGCTACTTGAAACTTAAGTGCAATTGGCTACACTCAGTGACTTTCTAACACCCAAAACTATCAGTCAGAGCATTAATGATGTTCTAGCTGTTGGAATCTGGCACTCTCGCTGCCCTGGCCCAGTTTTGATTTGCGGTCTGATTCTGCCACTTAAAACTTAACTGCATATCATTTTTGAAATTTAAAAATTCAGGCAATCGGAAACGCTTAGTGACTTTCTAACAAAGAAACATACACAGCATCCCTGATGGTCTAGTGGTTAGGATCCGGCGCTCTCACCGCCGTGGCCCGGGTTCGGTTCCCGGTCAGGGAATCTGATTTTGCCACTTTAAACTTAATACATATCTCTTAAAAATGTAAACATTCAGTTAATTGGGTACATTTATTGACTTTCTGATAACTAAACACAGTCATCCCTGATGGTCTAGTGGTTAGGATCCGGCGCTTTCACCGCCGTGGCCGGGGTTCGATTCCCGGTCAGGGAATCTGATTTTGCCACTTTAAACTTAATACAACCCGGCCCGGGTTCGATTCCCGCTCTGGGAATCTGATTATGCTACTTGAAATTTAAGTGCAATTGGCTACACTCAGTGACTTTCTAACACCCAAAACTATCAGTCAGAGCATTAATGATGTTCTAGCTGTTGGAATCTGGCACTCTCGCTGCCCTGGCCCAGTTTTGATTCGCGGTCTGATTCTGCCACTTAAAACTTAACTGCATATCATTTTTTAAATTTAAAAATTCAGGCAATCGGAAACGCTTAGTGACTTTCTAACAAAGAAACATACACAGCATCCCTGATGGTCTAGTGGTTAGGATCCGGCGCTCTCACCGCCGTGGCCCGGGTTCGATTCCCGGTCAGGGAATCTGATTTTGCCACTTTAAACTTAATACATATCTCTTAAAAATGTAACCATTCAGTTAATTGGGTACATTTATTGACTTTCTGATAACTAAACACAGTCATCCCTGATGGTCTAGTGGTTAGGATCCGGCGCTTTCACCGCCGTGGCCCGGGTTCGATTCCCGGTCTGGGAATCTAATTATGCTACTTGAAACTTAAGTGCAATTGGCTACACTCAGTGACTTTCTAACACCCAAAACTATCAGTCAGAGCATTAAATATGTTCTAGCTGTTGGAATCTGGCACTCTCGCTGCCCTGGCCCAGTTTTGATTCGCGGTCTGATTCTGCCACTTAAAACTTAACTGCATATCATTTTTGAAATTTAAAAATTCAGGCAATCGGAAACGCTTAGTGACTTTCTAACAAAGAAACATACACAGCATCCCTGATGGTCTAGTGGTTAGGATCCGGCGCTCTCACCGCTGTGGCCCGGGTTCGATTCCCGGTCAGGGAATCTGATTTTGCCACTTTAAACTTAATACATATCTCTTAAAAATGTAAACATTCAGTTAATTTGGTACATTTACTGACTTTCTGATAGCTAAACACAGTCATCCCTGATGGTCTAGTGGTTAGGATCCGGCGCTTTCACCGCCGTGGCCTGGGTTCGATTCCCGGTCTGGGAATCTGATTATGGTACTTGAAACTTAAGTGCAATTGGCTACACTCAGTGACTTTCTAACACCCAAAACTATCAGTCAGAGCGTTAATGATGTTCTAGCTGTTGGAATCTGGCACTCTCGCTGCCCTGGCCCAGTTTTGATTCGCGGTCTGATTCTGCCACTTAAAACTTAACTGCATATCATTTTTGAAATGTAAAAATTCAGGCAATCGGAAACGCTTAGTGACTTTCTAACAAAGAAACATACACAGCATCCCTGATGGTCTAGTGGTTAGGATCCGGCGCTCTCACCGCCGTGGCCCGGGTTCGATTCCCGGTCAGGGAATCTGATTTTGCCACTTTAAACTTAATACATATCTCTTAAAAATGTAACCATTCAGTTAATTGGGTACATTTATTGACTTTCTGATAACTAAACACAGTCATCCCTGGCCCGGGTTCGATTCCCGGTCTGGGAATCTGATTATGCTACTTGAAACTTAAGTGCAATTGGCTACACTCATTGGGATCTGGAGCTCTCGCTGCCTTGGCCCAGTTCTGATTCGCGGTCTGATTCTGCCACTTAAAACTTAACTGCATATCATTTTTGAAATTTAAAAATTCAGGCAATCGGAAACGCTTAGTGACTTTCTAACAAAGAAACATACACAGCATCCCTGATGGTCTAGTGGTTAGGATCCGGCGCTCTCACCGCCGTGGCCCGGGTTCGATTCCCGGTCAGGGAATCTGATTTTGCCACTTTAAACTTAATACATATCTCTTAAAAATGTAAACATTCAGTTAATTGGGTACATTTATTGACTTTCTGATAACTAAACACAGTCATCCCTGATGGTCTAGTGGTTAGGATCCGGCGCTTTCACCGCCGTGGCCGGGGTTCGATTCCCGGTCAGGGAATCTGATTTTGCCACTTTAAACTTAATACAACCCGGCCCGGGTTCGATTCCCGCTCTGGGAATCTGATTATGCTACTTGAAATTTAAGTGCAATTGGCTACACTCAGTGACTTTCTAACACCCAAAACTATCAGTCAGAGCATTAATGATGTTCTAGCTGTTGGAATCTGGCACTCTCGCTGCCCTGGCCCAGTTTTGATTCGCGGTCTGATTCTGCCACTTAAAACTTAACTGCATATCATTTTTGAAATTTAAAAATTCAGGCAATCGGAAACGCTTAGTGACTTTCTAACAAAGAAACATACACAGCATCCCTGATGGTCTAGTGGTTAGGATCCGGCGCTCTCACCGCCGTGGCCCGGGTTCGATTCCCGGTCAGGGAATCTGATTTTGCCACTTTAAACTTAATACATATCTCTTAAAAATGTAACCATTCAGTTAATTGGGTACATTTATTGACTTTCTGATAACTAAACACAGTCATCCCTGGCCCGGGTTCGATTCCCGGTCTGGGAATCTGATTATGCTACTTGAAACTTAAGTGCAATTGGCTACACTCATTGGGATCTGGAGCTCTCGCTGCCTTGGCCCAGTTCTGATTCGCGGTCTGATTCTGCCACTTAAAACTTAACTGCATATCATTTTTGAAATTTAAAAATTCAGGCAATCGGAAACGCTTAGTGACTTTCTAACAAAGAAACATACACAGCATCCCTGATGGTCTAGTGGTTAGGATCCGGCGCTCTCACCGCCGTGGCCCGGGTTCGATTCCCGGTCAGGGAATCTGATTTTGCCACTTTAAACTTAATACATATCTCTTAAAAATGTAAACATTCAGTTAATTGGGTACATTTATTGACTTTCTGATAACTAAACACAGTCATCCCTGATGGTCTAGTGGTTAGGATCCGGCGCTTTCACCGCCGTGGCCGGGGTTCGATTCCCGGTCAGGGAATCTGATTTTGCCACTTTAAACTTAATACAACCCGGCCCGGGTTCGATTCCCGCTCTGGGAATCTGATTATGCTACTTGAAATTTAAGTGCAATTGGCTACACTCAGTGACTTTCTAACACCCAAAACTATCAGTCAGAGCATTAATGATGTTCTAGCTGTTGGAATCTGGCACTCTCGCTGCCCTGGCCCAGTTTTGATTCGCGGTCTGATTCTGCCACTTAAAACTTAACTGCATATCATTTTTGAAATTTAAAAATTCAGGCAATCGGAAACGCTTAGTGACTTTCTAACAAAGAAACATACACAGCATCCCTGATGGTCTAGTGGTTAGGATCCGGCGCTCTCACCGCCGTGGCCCGGGTTCGATTCCCGGTCAGGGAATCTGATTTTGCCACTTTAAACTTAATACATATCTCTTAAAAATGTAACCATTCAGTTAATTGGGTACATTTATTGACTTTCTGATAACTAAACACAGTCATCCCTGATGGTCTAGTGGTTAGGATCCGGCGCTTTCACCGCCGTGGCCCGGGTTCGATTCCCGGTCTGGGAATCTGATTATGCTACTTGAAACTTAAGTGCAATTGGCTACACTCAGTGACTTTCTAACACCCAAAACTATCAGTCAGAGCATTAATGATGTTCTAGCTGTTGGAATCTGGCGCTCTCACTGCCTTGGCCCAGTTCTGATTCGCAGTCTGATTCTGCCACTTAAAACTTAACTGCATATCATTTTTGAAATGTAAAAATTCAGGCAATCGGAAACGCTTAGTGACTTTCTAACAAAGAAACATACACAGCATCCCTGATGGTCTAGTGGTTAGGATCCGGCGCTCTCACCGCCGTGGCCCGGGTTCGATTCCCGGTCAGGGAATCTGATTTTGCCACTTTAAACTTAATACATATCTCTTAAAAATGTAAACATTCAGTTAATTTGGTACATTTACTGACTTTCTGATAGCTAAACACAGTCATCCCTGATGGTCTAGTGGTTAGGATCCGGCGCTCTCACCGCCGTGGCCCGGGTTCGATTCCCGGTCTGGGAATCTGATTATGCTACTTGAAACTTAAGTGCAATTGGCTACACTCAGTGACTTTCTAACACCCAAAACTATCAGTCAGAGCATTAATGATGTTCTAGCTGTTGGAATCTGGCGCTCTCACTGCCTTGGCCCAGTTCTGATTCGCAGTCTGATTCTGCCACTTAAAACTTAACTGCATACCATTTTTGAAATTTAAAATTCAGGCAATCGGAAACGCTTAGTGACTTTCTAACAAAGAAACAAACACAGCATCCCTGATGGTCTAGTGGTTAGGATCCGGCACTCTCACCGCCGTGGCCCGGGTTCGATTCCCGGTCAGGGAATCTGATTTTGCCACTTTAAACTTAATACATATCTCTTAAAAATGTAAACATTCAGTTAATTGGATACACTTACTGACTTTCAAATACCTAAACACAGTCATCCCTGATGGTCTAGTGGTTAGGATCCGGCGCTTTCACCGCCGTGGCCTGGGTTCGATTCCCGGTCTGGGAATCTGATTATGCTACTTGAAACTTAAGTGCAATTGGCTACACTCATTGGGATCTGGAGCTCTCGCTGCCTTGGCCCAGTTCTGATTCGCGGTCTGATTCTGCCACTTAAAACTTAACTGCATATCATTTTTGAAATTTAAAAATTCAGGCAATCGGAAACGCTTAGTGACTTTCTAACAAAGAAACATACACAGCATCCCTGATGGTCTAATGGTTATGATCCGGCGCTCTCACCGCCGTGGCCCCGGTTCGATTCCAGGTCCGGGAATCTGATTATGCTACTTGAAACTTAAGTGCAATTGGCTACACTCAGTGACTTTCTAACACCCAAAACTATCAGTCAGAGCATTAATGATGTTCTAGCTATTGGAATCTGGCACTCTCGCTGCCCTGGCCCAGTTTTGATTCGCGGTCTGATTCTGCCACTTAAAACTTAACTGCATATCATTTTTGAAATTTAAAAATTCAGGCAATCGGAAACGCTTAGTGACTTTCTAACAAAGAAACATACACAGCATCCCTGATGGTCTAGTGGTTAGGATCCGGCGCTCTCACCGCCGTGGCCCGGGTTCGATTCCCGGTCAGGGAATCTGATTTTGCCACTTTAAACTTAATACATATCTCTTAAAAATGTAAACATTCAGTTAATTGGATACACTTACTGACTTTCAAATACCTAAACACAGTCATCCCTGATGGTCTAGTGGTTAGGATCCGGCGCTTTCACCGCCGTGGCCTGGGTTCGATTCCCGGTCTGGGAATCTGATTATGCTACTTGAAACTTAAGTGCAATTGGCTACACTCAGTGACTTTCTAACACCCAAAACTATCAGTCAGAGCGTTAATGATGTTCTAGCTGTTGGAATCTGGCACTCTCGCTGCCCTGGCCCATTTTTGATTCGCGGTCTGATTCTGCCACTTAAAACTTAACTGCATATCATTTTTGAAATTTAAAAATTCAGGCAATCGGAAACGCTTAGTGACTTTCTAACAAAGAAACATACACAGCATCCCTGATGGTCTAGTGGTTAGGATCCGGCGCTCTCACCGCCGTGGCCCGGGTTCGATTCCCGGTCTGGGAATCTGATTATGCTACTTGAAACTTAAGTGCAATTGGCTATACTCATTGGGATCTGGCACTCTCACTGCCTTGGCCCAGTTCTGATTTGTGGTCTGATTCTGCCACTTAAAACTTAACTGCATATCATTTTTGAAATTTAAAAATTCAGGCAATCGGAAACGCTTAGTGACTTTCTAACAAAGAAACATACACAGTATCCCTGATGGTCTAGTGGTTAGGATCCGGCGCTCTCACCGCCGTGGCCCAGGTTCGATTCCCGGTCAGGGAATCTGATTTTGCCACTTTAAACTTAATACATATCTCTTAAAAATGTAAACATTCAGTTATTTGGATACACTTACTGACTTTCAATTACCTAAACACAGTCATCCCTGATGGTCTAGTGGTTAGGATCCGGCGCTCTCACCGCCGTGGCCCGGGTTCGATTCCCGGTCAGGGAATCTGATTTTGCCACTTTAAACTTAATACAACCAGGCCCGGGTTCGATTCCCGGTCTGGGAATCTGATTATGCTACTTGAAATTTAAGTGCAATTGGCTACACTCAGTGACTTTCTAACACCCAAAACTATCAGTCAGAGCATTAATGATGTTCTAGCTGTTGGAATCTGGCACTCTCGCTGCCCTGGCCCAGTTTTGATTCGCGGTCTGATTCTGCCACTTAAAACTTAACTGCATATCATTTTTGAAATTGAAAAATTCAGGCAATCTGAAACGCTTAGTGACTTTCTAAAAAAGAAACATACACAGCATCCCTGATGGTCTAGTGGTTAGGATACGGCGCTCTCACCGCCGTGGCCCGGGTTCGATTCCCGGTCTGGGAATCTGATTATGCTACTTGAAACTTAAGTGCAATTGGCTACACTCAGTGACTTTCTAAGACCCAAAACTATCAGTCAGAGCATTAATGATGTTCTAGCTGTTGGAATCTGGCACTCTCGCTGCCCTGGCCCAGTTTTGATTCGCGGTCTGATTCTGCCACTTAAAACTTAACTGCATACCATTTTTGAAATTTAAAATTCAGGCAATCGGAAACGCTTAGTGACTTTCTAACAAAGAAACATACACAGCATCCCTGATGGTCTAGTGGTTAGGATCCGGCGCTCTCACCGCCGTGGCCCGGGTTCGATTCCTGGTCAGGGAATCTGATTTTGACACTTTAAACTTAATACAACCCGGCCCGGGTTCGATTCCAGGTCTGGGAATCTGATTATGCTACTTGAAACTTAAGTGCAATTGGCTACACTCAGTGACTTTCTAACACCCAAAACTATCAGTCAGAGCATTAATGATGTTCTAGCTGTTGGAATCTGGCACTCTCGCTGCCCTGGCCCAGTTTTGATTCGCGGTCTGATTCTGCCACTTAAAACTTAACTGCATATCATTTTTGAAATTTAAAAATTCAGGCAATCGGAAACGCTTAGTGACTTTCTAACAAAGAAACATACACAGCATCCCTGATGGTCTAGTGGTTAGGATCCGGCGCTCTCACCGCCGTGGCCCGGGTTCGATTCCCGGTCAGGGAATCTGATTTTGCCACTTTAAACTTAATACATATCTCTTAAAAATGTAACCATTCAGTTAATTGGGTACATTTATTGACTTTCTGATAACTAAACACAGTCATCCCTGATGGTC